>NW_026606793.1:0-22500 GCF_029890125.1 Rhinichthys klamathensis goyatoka | reverse complement strand
AGATAGATAGATAGATAGATAGATAGATAGATAGATAGATATACAGATAGATAGATAGATAGATAGATAGATAGATAGATAGATAGATAGATAGATAGATAGATAGATAGATAGATAGATAGATAGATAGACAGACAGACAGACAGACAGATAGATAGATAGATAGATAGATAGATAGATAGATAGATAGATAGATAGATAGATAGATAGATAGATAGATATACAGATAGATAGATAGATAGATAGATAGATAGATAGATAGATAGATAGATAGATAGATAGATAGATAGATAGATAGATAGATAGATAGATATACAGATAGATAGATAGATAGATAGATAGATAGATAGATAGATAGATAGATAGATAGATAGATAGATAGATAGATATACAGATATACAGATAGATAGATAGATAGATAGACAGACAGACAGACAGACAGACAGACAGACAGATAGATAGATAGATAGATAGATAGATAGATAGATAGATAGATAGATAGATAGATAGATAGATAGATAGATAGATAGATAGATAGATAGATAGATAGATAGATAGATAGATAGATAGATAGATAGTGAAGTGAAGTGAAGCTTGAGAAATCACCTGAATACTGACAGCTTCTCATTTGGACTTCATCTCCCATAGGCCCTCATTCCTGGGACTGATTACACACACACACACACACCTGCAGTTCATTATATATACACACACCTGCACATCACTTATTCCCGTATTTGACTTGAACTGTTTTTCGTACTCTGTTTGCTGCCTGTTCCTGTTAATCCTGACGCAACTGTATCTTTTACTGTTTGTGAATCTGATAATCAATAAACTGATGGATCCTCACTCCGCTGACGCCTCATGTCATTACAGATAGACAGATATTACACGGAAATGCAACAGTATAGTAGTGTTTTGTTCCTCTTGTAGTTACCTGAGGGCAGAGATGAGCTGATGAATGAACTAGAGAGTTTGTTTTAAGTTCAGAGTGAGAAATGAAATGAAAGGCAAAAAGTTTTCAAGTGACACTTAATGTCTGTATAACTCCTAATGTTAATGTGACTTCCCACATTTTAAACAGGGATTTCAATACATGTTTGATTAAATAGGCATGATATATCAGGGTCTTCATATTTATTATTACTTTAGTAATAGCTAAAGTATCTGTTATATATGTATCTGTCTCTATATCTGTATCTGTACAAGAAAAAATACGGCTAGTTTCTCTGCCATTATTCCTCACAGCGGTTCAGTGATGCTGAGATCCAGATCTCACGCAGGACAACTAAAGATCTCTTACACCACTGATACAGAAGATGCTCAGAGCAAACACATAACGTTACCCAGAGGTGTTAGTTTTGAACAGGAAGATTGTGTAATGTTCAAGCGGCAACCTCCCAGTCTCTCTCTTGAAACAACACGAAAGTGAGTTAAACTGCAGTTCATCGACTGGCCACTGGAGGCTGGATGCAAAAGTGAATCACATCTGTATCTCCATATTAAAATGCTCAACTTTACAGCAGAAAAATATGTTTACAGTCTGGTGCAAAAAGTTTTTTTTTTTTTTTTGTCTATATAGTTTATTTTGCCCTTCATGACAACTGTGAGGTGGGTGAATTTTTTTACAACTCATCCGTTTACATTATATTAAGCCTTAAAGTCTTGCATAATTAACATTGTTTTCGATGGTCACTTGCTATCTGTGAAGTTAGAATGTATCAAGTTCACATGCGTAGGAGAGGAAAATAAAGTCTTCACACACAGCACACACATGTAATAATAGATACACAGGAACTGTTTGTCCACCCGTCAGAATAAACCACATTCTTCTAGACGTGTGCGACTCAAACCACAGCAGAAGCTTTCACTTTCACAGTTACTGAGTGGAGCACGTTTACTTTTCTCTTCAAACACACTGGGAGCTTCTGTGTGTCTGTTTAGTGGAATACAATACAAATCAGACTCTCCGAAATCACTCAAAAAACACACATTTCACCTGTTTCTAAAATGTAAATATTAACTTATTTCAAAACTTTTACAGCTTTTATTTCTAGAATATTAAATATAGTAAAAAATAAAATATATAAAAAATACAGCCATTTAAACACCTCACTTCACTTAAATCTATATACAAAAAATATGCCAAACATAGGAACTTATAAGAAACTTATAAGAACTTATAAGAACGTGTAATATATTATATCTATTTTATCACTTATATTAAATTAAGTTATATCTACTATTATTCTTCCCAGAAAACAAATTTTTCCCAATGCAATGTCCAATAACGTGATTAGATGTTATTGTTGAGAACTAGCAGCTGTTGATGTGAGAATAGCTGTGGATTGACAGGAGAAGTCTCAGCTGGTTTATGATCATCGAGAGGAGTTTCATTAGTCGTCTCAGGGAGATTGGTTTGGTGGAATAAGTATTTTTTGGCCTATGATCTCTCACAGTACACAGAAACAACTAACCTGATTTCTGCTCTTCACTCTCAGAAAAAAAAGGTACACTGTCACTGTGGTGGTCCCTTTTCAAAAGGTACACCCTTTGTACCTAAAGAGTGCATATTAGTCCCTCAAAAGTACATATTGGTACCAAAAGTGTACATATTAGTACCTGAATGGTACATATTAGAAACCCTTAGAAGGGTACTGTCCGAGTGACAGCTTTTGTGTTCCTTATTTTGTTTTCAAAGGCGTGCACTTCTCTAATGTGACAAAAAGCAGAAACATGACTTTTGAATGCCAGAGTGGTTTTCACAGAGGGGAGTGTTTTCTGAAAAACTATAAGATCAAAACTAATCTGGGTCGCCATTCCCAAAAGCATTGGAAGCCTACATTTGATCAAATACTCTGAGCTACACACTCTCAACTCATTCACAGCTTTGCAACTTTCCTGCTCACATCATTTACTGTACTAAAATACTTCCTTAAAGGTGCTATATGTAACTAGAAATAGGAATACTGGCCTTCAGAGGAAATAGCAAAACCCGACAAGCGGATCATTGTAATGTGTGATTACAACCCCTTCACACAGAGGCAATAAAAAAAGGATTCATTTTAGGGTGTACTCACACTAGCCAGTTTGAACCGTGCCCGAGTGCGTTTGACCACCAAAGCGCGGTTCGTTTGACTAGTGTGAGTGCTCCGAACCGTGCCCGGGCGCGGCTCAATTAGCCAGCCCTGGCCCGCTTGGAAGAGGTGGGCCAGAGCACAGTTCAGTTGGACTCGGGCACGGTTCGCATGCAGTGTGAGCGCTAACCGTGCTGGAGCACGGAACAGGACGCGTGACGTCATGGTTTTGCAACGCTCCAAAACCAACACAGTCCGTAATCAAAGCTGCAAAGTCCTTGCTGCACTTCAGCTGGTACCTTGCAAACCTCCTCATACGAGCAGCACGATTACGTGAAAATTCGCGCCACTAAGACGACGCATCTGTTTAACAACAGGCTGTGAGAGGGCTGTGGACCACCGTGGACCAAACGACACAAAATTATCCACAAAGAAAACAGAGCGATGGACTCCATTGTGTTCAGAGAGCGCCGCTCTTCTTGTTTATCCCGAAACCGTCGCACGCACCATAATGACGTAAGCGTGCTCCGGCACGAATGCTGAAACCCTATGTGAGTGCAGGCCAGAGGGGGAGTGGGGAGGGGGGACAATCGTACTCGGGCCCGGTTCATGGCAACCGTGCCTAGTGTGAGTACACCCTTAGAAGAAAAGGTGAAGTCTCCGGGTCGGATTTTCTGCGAAATCCATCGGATGTGACGTGATATCGCGCTCCCGAGCCTCTCTCCTTTATATACAGTCTATGCGACGGCACTGCAGCTGAACAACAGGAGTCTGATAACACCCAAACACTCCTGCCTCCAGCACAACACAGACTCAAACACAAACTCCATATACATATAAAAAACTAAAAAAAGTTTTATCTGCTGAAGCTCGTCAGGCCAAACGTCAATCGGATCGACTCAGGACGGAAACACGGATCAACATCGACAGAGCGTTTGAATTATGGAGAGACCTCCGCTTTGTTTTAGATACACGAATAGTTAGTGAAATGCCTTATGCTAGATAACACCACATGTCGGCTAAATGCAGTCAATGGTACGAGCATGGAGCATTAGTTCAACGTCAAGCTGATAAAAGTAGCCTATTATTGTAACGTTGCAGTGGGAGTTTACATGAGTATCCAGCATGTTGTGTGATGCTTTCTCCGTTGTGTTGAAAGTCTCCGTGTGGCCGGTAGTGAATGCTCGCTCTTGAGATCGAGCACGCACACGAGCGCTCTTGTTGCAATCTGAAACATCACCGCTAGAGGCCGCTAAAAACTACATATAGCACCTTTAACTTTTGAAGAGTGGTTTAACTACAGGTACACTCTCAGAAAGAAAGGTACAGAAGCTGGTGCGGGCGGTACCTTGAAAGTATATATTGGTACCTAAAGTGTACCTTTTGAAAAGGGACTGTCCCAGTGACAGCTTTTGTACCTTTTCTTGAGAGTGTACAGAGGAAGTGTATCATCTTCTTTCTGGTCTCTGCATAGAGTGAACTCGTGCTCATATGCATCTCTCATTGTCAAACCACATCCTGTAAGAAGCATATGTCGACTAAACTAAGCTACACGTTTCTTTCAAAACAGTCTTATGTTTTCTCAGCAGTGACACACAGCCCTTTGCTGGGGCAGATCTTGATGGATATATATATATATATATATATGTATATACAGTATTCAAACACTTAATTATTTATGAAATCAAATATGAATTTCTTACACGTTAGAGAGTTTGACTGGATTTAGGTTTCATTGCGCTCAGATGCATTCAGTGATAGCCATGTTGTTGCTAGATTTAGCTACTTTTCTGAATGCCTAAGCAACTTGTTTTTCAAATAGTAACTATAGCAACACATTTAGCTACTTTTAAAATGTATCCTATAGCAACTTTTGAAACATAGCTAAATCAAGCACTAAAAAGCACACATTTAAATGACACACATATGATTTTCTCTGCCACAGTCACTCTGTATGCCAGGCTGCAAGAGTTCACTGTGAATGACGGGGTCTCGTTTATAAAACTGCGCGTAGGATCTTTACTAAGAATGTACGTGCGGCCGAAAGCCAAAAACAGCGTAAGCCATTTTTTTTTACCTAAATTTAAACTTTTAGCAAAAAAGTCCCTAAAGCAACTACCCAAGGAAATGAGTTGGCAACAGTGGATTTAATCCTCCTCTGTGGAGATCTTCAGAGGTGTAATGTCTTCTGCTTGTTAACAGCAGGTGTTCATCACTAATGCTCAACTATCACTTAATTAATCACTTATAATGACTGCAACACAATAGATTTGTTTAATACTTACATGTAGTGACAGACATTATACATTTTAAAATACATTCAATTGAACTCTAACTCAACAGAGAAAAAATCAGATTAATTTCTGCACAATGTACAGTATTTGGCTCTGTCTATATTTTAATAAAAACATGAATGAAATAATATACTGTAATGTATACAAAACTATGTATACATCTATATTTAGACAGCTATTGTGCTGGAATGCCAAATCAGTAGGTTACATATTTACGAAGAGCTTGTGTGCAAATCTGCAGTGTGATAACTTCAGCAATGTTAAGTAATACAGTATTGTACACATTCAATAAAACATGGGAACCAATACAAGCTATAATAACACATGGAAAACAAATACTTTTCCGGTTCTTAGACATGACATCAGTTTTGTGATTGGGTAAGTTGGTGATGGCATGGGTAAAAATAAATTCACTGATGATGAACAAACAAAACATGATAAAGAGCAGGAGAGGGAAACTGTAACAAGAGTAACACAACTAATCATAGGACCTTTTGTGATGTATCCACTGTCCTGTCCTGTCACACTCTTCTGGATCTGATGTCATAAACCAATACAGCAACCGTAGCCACACCCACCAGGACAGAGAGGACCAATCGGATCACAGCTTCAGTACAACTGTGGGCATAGTCTAAGAAGAGAAGACAAACTTTTTATTCTTATCTATTTACTTGTAACTGTTTTTTTCACAGACATTAGTACTTAGTACTCTGCTTTACAAGTTCACAAAAATAAAATAGACATAAGTGTGTCAGGATTGGGAACTGAGAATCGGTTTTTATTCAGTTCCGGTCATTGAAAAAACAGAATAAAAAAAGGGAACTTAATCATTTGACTTTCTGTCAGTGATTTCTTCCTTAATAAACTTGAGAATGGTATGGTATGATCATTCACACGAGTGCTTTACTAGCTGCAGATAGTCTACCTGAATATTAATAGTAAAGAATCAAAAAGAATTGGAATTATTAAACCTAATAATCTGTGTTTTATTGGGATCTGACTTCAATGGTCTCTATGGACCAATAGTCACTCTGAGAAATAATGTTTTATACTCACTAATACAAGAGGTTGTGTGACAGAAGTCAGAAACGTTGAGATGTTGAGCCTGGTGTCTGAGGGGATTGCCCAGCACACAGCTGTAGGTGTTGTTATCCTCATAGTCCAGCTCCAGATGTAGAGAGATGCTGGTGTGGAGCTCAGGGATGCTGATGGAGGAGAGTAAACCGCTTCCTCTGTACCAGGAGAGAGTCACCTGTGACACATTCATCACTGAACACAGCAACACACACCTGGAGCTGGATGCTGTGTCAGATGAGGAAGGATTGGATGGACAGTAGCTGCTGATGACAGGAATGGACAGAGAAGCTGGGAAATGTGAGAGAGTAAAGTGCTTAGCCAAGCAAATCACTGCTCACCCTTCTCAAGTTAAGCATTTTTAAAAAGCAGAGATCTGAAACAATTGTCTGGAAGACGTATGTTCGTTCTTTGAATCACACGTGAGAAATGATCGTAGGATCAAATATAGGACGGTTTCTATGAAACATTTAATAAATGAGGCTCCTAGTCTTCACTCCTTTCTCAGCATTTAGAATAGATTCATATTTTTGAAAATAAGGATTTTTTTTTTTTTTAAATAACGTTAAAAAGAAATGAAAGGCATCTGAAAGGAGAGGAAAATGGGGTAAGTTGAGCCTGTTTTCACTTGAGTTGTAATCTAGTAAAGGAGAAATGAGACAGAATGTGAAACTAAATTATGACTTTGCAAAAAAAAAAAGAAAAAAAAGTGCTCTAGTGGTTCGACTTGCGGCACATTAGAGTTAAGTTAACCCATGTAAAAGCATTAGGTCACCCATCTGGATTCTTAAACAGAAGATTATAAACATAAATAAAAATTATCGGGTTCAAGCGTTTAAGGCCTTTAAGCACAGACATAAAATATATATTATATTTTATTTAGCAAGAATGTTACCATCTCAATCATAGATGTAAAAGACCAATACAGCAAATACAGGAAATTTACCATGGGAAATACATGGATTTAAAGTGAATAGGGTTTGGGTTAGTTAGGGTTAGCCTAACCCTATAGCGCTATAGTTATAGCATCACCAAGTGACCAGTCGCGCGAGCTCCTACATAGGTGCGGTGAGTTTGGTGAAAATATCTCATTCCGTTCTCGAGTTATAGCCATTATAGCCTAAAAACAATGGAGAATTGTTTTTGCGAGGTATAGCCATTTTAGTAAAAGTGAGTCGTCCCACTTTTAACGTTTTGGCCTTAGCTGAAAATTCTACTTTTTTAAAATAATTATTTATAGTCAGACTTCAGATAATCCCAAAACCTGGGGCTAGATCGCAAAAGTAGGTTTTTCAAAAGATGCAAATACCCCAATTTTTTGCAGAACGACGAGTAAATTCAGTTTATGAAAAAATGGCAAAAATGCCATGATTCCAGAACCGAGTGAAAGCTTTTAAAGCTAATAAACACTGCAGGAACAGGGGAAAGTGGGAAGCAAAAAGTCCCATCAGACCTCTACTAGATACAGTGAGTGGCTCATCTTACCCCATCTCAAACATATAAATAATCTTAAAACATCATTGCGGGTGTTGATTGCAATCATTTAAAATGAGAATATGAAAAGAACAGGACAGATTACAGTGTAATGCTCTACTTACCATAGACGGTAACGCTGAAAGTCTTGACTGAGACCTTATTTCCAGTGACGATTTCTACTGTGTACGGTCCAGAGTGTCGTGTGCTGGTGTGTGTGATGGTCAGCGATCCGGTCTGATTGTCCAGCTGAAGTCTGTCTCTGAATCTCCCATCAACACTATCATGAAAGATCTCATCATGTGCTCTGTTGATTTTAGCTATGTGTGTGTCTTTAGGTCCAAATGTCCACAGAATCAGATCATCCGTGTGTATTTGAGTAACATCAGTGTGAAGAGTGACCGAATCTCCCTCCATCACTTCTGCTGACTTCATTTCATCCGTCTCAACACCTCGAGAACATACAGGAACTGATGGGTTAGTCATATATGATCATTTCAGAGATATCATTTATTTCGTTCAAATTTTAGTTAATCATTTTAGATGCTGTCATATTGTAAATTGAACTAAAAAACATAACTTACCAACTAAGCGCCACAAACCCAGACAGAAAAAAACAAACGTGTGAGACATTTTCTCCGGCGAGATCATAAGCCTGAAAAAGCAACTCTGTGAGGTTAGTCACACATCTCTCTGAGAAAGCCTGTCTCTAAACTACCAGAGGTGCAGTTCCCTGTTTGGTAGTAAAGGTTGTGTAGAGTGTACTGTAGTCTGAACAGGCGTGTCAGTGTGTGTTTCACACTCTTAACACTCGTAGGAAATAGAAATAGGACACCTTCAAAACCATAGACTGAAAAAAAAAAATGTCACGTCACACGTAGGTTTCTGAAGAGCGTTTTTGAAGCCTAAAGTGGAGCCGTCGCCATCTTTGTCACTTGACGCAGTGCGTCACTCCTGGATAACAGAAGATGTGCAGAGAGGCGGGGTTTGGATGAGGTGCTGGATGATGAAGCCACGCCCCCTAGCTTGACGTGATCGAGTTAGCTCATACTAAAGAGCTAATGCTATATGCTAAAGGCCTCGCGCTAAAGTGACAGCTGACTTGAAGAAGTAAAGCCCATAGTTAAAGTTCATGTTTTTGCCCTTTGAAATGCTATAATAGTTAAAATACATATGAGACTGTGTGTATCGTGATGCATTATTATTCTGATAGAAAAAATGCAAAAAATGTGTTATCATGCAGTAACTTACAATATTGCTCTGAGCATGTGTGTGTGTGAGTGATTCATGCGCATACATGTCAGTTAGCACAGCATTGCACGTCAAGTTCGTAGAGAGCTTTATTCAGTCCATTTTAAATTCAGATTTTGGCCGCCTTTCTGTTAAACCATAGATATTACATAAGAAGTTACTTTAAATCAATCTTAATGTTTCAATGTTAACTGCACTGAATCAACATCACATTCGCTCCCGCAAATCATTTTGATAATACTTTTAAATTTCATCCAAAATTCAATGGTAATGTAATTGAATCAATGTAACAATGTGATTGTTTAGGAGAAAGAAGCTCAGTGGTTGAGGAGGATGTAGTTCTGGCCCTGGAGCATCAGTCAGAACCGGAATACGTGTGAACGCTTTCCTGAAGTTTCTTCAGTAGCACAGACGTACATTACATGGCAATGATGCCACTGACCAACCATATCGAAGTTTATAAAAATCTCGACAGAAAATCCAAACACAGCCTCCAAAACAGCAAATACGGGCAGAGCGGGATAGGGCGCGATCCTGTAAATATCCTTCACATCTTATCCTGTCACCTTCACATTCTCCACAGGTGATTCTCTACAGAAACATACTGGTTAAAAGTCCCATATCCTGATGTTAAATGGTATACATTTATTTGTACAAGTATATAATCGTCTAAAGAAGGCCTAGGACCATAAAATGTTCATCCAATCTTCATATTTGGTCCGAATGAAATAATATGATGTCTTAACTGCCTATCAGCGTATTATTTTTACAAACCGTCGCACACCCTGTTCACACACACACATCATACATCATCAACGAGTTTCATACTCCGCAGAGTTTATACAGACAGACCTCAGTCACGGAGCAATATTTATTATATTTAAAACTTAATAAACATTTAGCCATTCAAAGAAAACAAGATGGAAGTAACAGAGTTAACCCTCTGGGGTCGGCTATCGCGCCGGCGCGACAAGCTCACTTTTTTCCTTTTCAGTGCAAAAGAGACTCAAATTACTATGTTGATTCTGATCTTACATATAAGTGTTGTACATCATTAGATCCTGTTAAGTGTCTATTTTTTTGTGGATACTCACAATAAAAACAAAGTGTTCTGCTTTTTGTCAAATAAAGAAAAATAAACATGATGTGAATTTTGCCTTCTGTCAGTGAAGTTCATTCTGAAACGCGTCCGAAAATGAACTGTAACTCAGTCAATACTTGTCACACAGGCACGAAAGATTTTTCGTTATGAAGCTGAAATTATCTTCTTTTAAATGGAGTAATTTATTAAAAACAACTATTCTCAGTTTATGTAATCTGTATGAAAAGAGAGAGATGTCAGTCTTTTTCCTTTCAGCTAATTATAGCGTATGACGTGTTAATGTGACCACGCCCACTGACAGTGCACGCTATACAAACGCAAATGTTGAGGCAAGCCATGAAAACGCCCACATCAGCTGGATAAAACATCCAGTTTAATAAGAATCTTGTACTTCACCTCTTCTTGCTGCTCTGTGAAGAATAATACTATCGTACTATCGTACTACCTTAAATTATATGTTTATCTCTGTAAAGCTGCTTTGAAACAATCCATTGTTAAAAGCTCTATATAAATGAAGATGACTTGACTTGACTTGACTCGTAATAATCCTGGAAAAGTTACCTCAGAAGTGCTGGTAGTTTCATTTCGAGGAGCGGATTCAGCTGATGTAGTAAGTTATTTATTCTTAAGTGCTTTGTTCTAATCGCGTTATTGAATAGTGTCTGTAAACTGCACAAAGACTGTTTAAATATGAATTGCGTGTCTGTGTGTGAATTAATGAATGGCACAGACGCGCGCGATGTTGTTTACAGATGTACATCGCATCTGTGCGTTCATTCACTCTCGCTCCTACATTAGTAAACGTTATTTTTACATGAACACATTCAAACTATATTGCTATAGCCTACTGAGATTTGTTCTAACCGCGATATAGAACAGTGTCTGTAATGACAACATTTCGTTGACTAGTTTTGGATAGATTATAAAGTTTTTACTCTAAAATAGACATCAAATAAGCGTTTGTTAGACAGTTCCTGCTCATATGTTAAATATTTAGTATGTTTTGTCAAAAATAAACTAATCAACTGTTATAGTGTTTGTTCCAATGCAAGCTATATGAAAATAATCAATCCTTAACTTTGAAATATGTATGAAAAAATGTATTGGCCTACTTTAAAAAAATAATACTTTATAAGACATTTATGGAAAAAAAAATCTTTTCAAGATGTTTCCAACTCTAACTTTGAACCAATTCTATATAATGGCCCATATAACCTATTTGACCAGGATTTGTTTCCAGGTATGGCATAACTGCTCACATCAGTAAGCAGAGCTGCTTCCTATGGAAAGAGAAATTAAGTTTTCGAATGAGGAAGGCGTTGTTTTACTGCGCCTGAAAATTGCAAAAAGGCTTGTAAGAGAAACTGGTGAGAAATAATAATTTACATTTTTATAGCATTGACTAACTTTATTTATAAAGTTTTCTGGGCATGACATGACTCCCTCTACATAATTACAGATGACCTTTCACAGCTCTGTCGTTCGTGTGGACAGCATCATAGGCACAAAGGCCAAACTGTGCAATGGGTAAGAACAATTTACAATATAAATATACATTGAAAACCACTCACTTAATTAACTTATTCTAATGTTTGCTCTTCCTTTCTTAGATTGAATGTACAGAATGTGGAAGTGTGGGTAGACCTTCCACTGTTGGCAAATACAGCTGCCCTGCATGCTTGTAGTGCTTTTGTCCTGCCTTTTTTTCTGTTTTTGCTGCTGTTATGTATATGTTTGTTGAACATTCCCCAAAAATAAATGCTGTGGGTTATTCACTGGATCCTACCTGTATGTATTTAATTAGCTTACCACTTTACTCCACTCTTAAGGAACATTTATGGAGTGTCCTGTACGCTTTAACTCATTCCTCAGCTTATATAAATAAATTGACTTGTTCCTTTAACCACAGTGCACTGCTGCTCAATTTAAATTAAGCCACAAATCAGGCATCACAAAAATAATCTGTGAATACACACGTACTGCAAAGACACAATGCAAATACTTTATTTAATGTAGCCAGTTACAATTGTCATTTAGATACGATTTCCATTGAAACGAATGTAACAAAATGATGTGGGCGTGGTCTGTGTTTCTGAGAAGAAGAAAGAAACATAACTTCCCTTAAACAGCGTCTGAAACATGCAGCGACAGAGAATACAAACTAGCCTGGGAAAACCCAGACAACTTCCGGCAAATTTAGGTTTGCGCTGAAAGTTAGTCTGGCAAAGAGCTCATTCAAGCCCATTTCCAATCCGTCGAAATCGAGGCACCAATCAGAAACGTTGGGGCGGGCTTTACACGATGGCGACAGCGCTGGGATTTTGAAGCAGAGTTTGTAGCCTACATTACAAAGATGGATGCCGCCGTCGAACATCACTCGTTCCAATCAGCTATCGCGTCTGTTTTAAGCGATTTGAACGTTTCCTTTTAGTTAAAAACCGAGCAAAGAACAACACTCGGAGATGTTTCTCCGCTGCTCTGCATACGCCATCTCCTTCATCGCTCTGATTGGGTTTAGGTCTATCTGCGACGTCCGTTGGTGACGCCCCTCTGGAAATGATTTGTCTATGACGCTTTGCTAGACCATAACTCAGTTACAACTGAGAACGGTCTGGTTTTAACCAGGCTAGATACAAACATTAATTTACCAATAATATGGAAAACTTTCAAATCTGCTCAGTGGAAAATTTGCTGTGACGAATCTGTAGCCGTCTGTAACATCTGCTGGAAATCCAGGTAAAACGATCTGCGTGCAGACGTGTTCCCCCAGTTAACATGATCCCCAGTTGATCCGTAACACCGGGACTCCCCCGCATATTGATAGCGGTTCCCTGATGCCCGCAAATTAGTTAAAATCTCCTGGAATCTAGTGCACGCATGCGAGACAGAAGAGACTCCAAACCGTGTAGCGCGCGCACGGCGGAGAGGGAGAGAGCGAGTGTGTGTGTGTGTGTGTGCAGTGTTGCGAACTATTTTCAAAGGAAAGTAGCTAAGGCCTTCCCTAAAAGTCGCTAAATGTCGCTAGATGATGTCATACGTCAATTAGCATATTAATGACGTCATCGCGTCGTACTTGCGTTCTGTCAGCCTAGTGCGTTTTCTCTCTAAATGAATGCTCTATTCAATATAATATAGCCAAATGTCAAATAAAGCTGTTATCATTTCCTATTTTTTTGTTGTCAGACAATTGAACGAGTAGCTATAATATAGTGAATGATTACATTTTTTATAGGCCTATGTGGAACATTATCTGAATTGAGAGAGTTAGGGAACCGGATGAACTAAGCTCTGTGATAGTGTTACAAGTAATAAGTACAAGAAAAGAAATAAAATTAAAATGGTCGAACTAAATTATTTAAATATAAAACAAAAGAAAAGCAGATAAGTGATAAGTCCATGGAAAAACACACTGCTCATTCGCGTCTGTCAGTGGCCGTGCGCTCCTCTCAGCCATTCACTGAACAGGGGAGACGCAGCTAGAGAGAGTGACGACAGGGAGAGAGCAAGACCTCACGCTCGCAGGACAGTACTGGCAACATTTGGAGGTTACTGAGGTTTGTCCAAAAAGTCGCTAAAATTGTCGCTAGTCGCTTTTTTGAAAAAATGTTGCTAAAGGGGTCTGAAAAGTCGCTAAAAATAGCGACAAAGGCGCTAAGTTGGCAACACTGTGTGTGTGCCTCATGAAGCGCATGTGAGACAGAGAGCATCCTGATTGGCCTGTTTCGGTAAGTCAACCTATCAATTGTCGGTGTTTGTCGAAGTTGTCCGAAGATAACTTTAACTTAACTGATCTCGTTAAGTATGAATGCGATCAGGGGCCTGTTTCAACAAGGAGGTTCAACCAACTCTGAGTTAAAGTGTAAATTGCAGGTTAAATTTTTCACAAATATAATGCAATGTGCTTACTAAACATAAAGATAAGAACCGCCCACAATTGTTTTTTATGGTTTTTTTTATACCAAAATGCTGCATATAATATGAAAAGTTGGTACGTTTTACAGTGGTTTTAAGCACGCCCCCTCCCTTCCACTAGGCTGGGCCTGACGTCATAAAATGGACTCCAAGCTTTTACTGTCAATGCCTGGTCTATGCTCCAAGCCTAGAGTTACCGTTAGTCTAAACGGCAAGTAGGCTTGCAGTTATATTGGAGACCTAGCTAGCAAAAATGGTTAACTATTGTGTTTGTGCGGGATGTACGTATACATCAAAATGGGGGATAGGCTCCAAAAGTTCACCAAGGACATACGACTGATTCGTGCCTGTAAGTGTTAGCACACCCGAGGACGAGGTAGATCTCAAGCCCGACCCTACCCGAGCATGTTGTGTCCGAGCCCAGGCCGGCCCGACACATTAACTGTAATTATGAGCCCGAGCCCGATTTAAACCCGACCATTTTTTAATACGTGGGTCATTTTTTAATACGCTGTGGGACGCTGTTGGACGTTCTGGGACGCTGTGAGACGCTATGAGACACTGTGGGACGTTCTGGGACGCTGTGAGACGCTGTGGGACGTTGTGGGATGCTGTGGGACGCTGTGAGATGCTGTGGGACGTTGTGGGACGCTGTGGGACGCTGTGAGACGCTGTGGGACGTTGTGGGATGCTGTGATGCTGTGGGACGCTGTGAGACGCTGTGAGATGTTGTGGGACGCTGTGATGCTGTGAGACGCTGTGACGCTGTGAGACGCTGTGACGCTGTGAGACGCTGTGAGACGCTGTGGGACGCTGTGGGACGCTGTGAGACGCTGTGAGAAGCTGTGTGACGCTGTGGGACGCTGTGGGACGCTGTGAAAAGCTGTGGGACGCTGTGGGACGCTGTGAGACGCTGTGGGACGCTGTGGGACGCTGAGGGACGCTGTGAGATGCTGTGGGACGCTGTGAGACGCTGTGGGACGCTGTGGGACGCTGTGGGACGCTGTGAGACGCTGTGTGACGCTGTGGGACGCTGTGGGACGCTGTGAGACGCTGTGAGACGTTGTGGGACGCTGTGGGACGCTGTGAGACGCTGTGGGACGCTGTGAGACGCTGTGAGACGCTGTGAGACGCTGTGTGACGCTGTGGGACGCTGTGGGACGCTGTGGGACGCTGTGGGACGCTGTGGGACGCTGTGTGACGCTGTGGGACGCTGTGGGACGCTGAGGGACGCTGTGAGACGCTGTGTGACGCTGTGGGACGCTGTGGGACGCTGTGGGACGCTGTGGGACGCTGTGGGACGCTGTGGGACGCTGTGTGACGCTGTGTGACGCTGTGGGACGCTGAGGGACGCTGTGAGACGCTGTGAGACGCTGTGGGACGCTGTGGGACGCTGTGGGACGCTGTGAGACGCTGTGGGACGCTGTGGGACGCTGTGGGACGCTGTGGGACGCTGTGAGACGCTGTGAGACGCTGTGAGACGCTGTGGGACGCTGTGGGACGCTGTGAGACGCTGTGGGACGCTGTGGGACGCTGTGAGACGCTGTGTGACGCTGTGGGACGCTGTGGGACGCTGTGAGACGCTGTGGGACGCTGTGAGACGCTGTGAGACGCTGTGAGACGCCGTGGGATGCTTTGAGACGCTGTGAGACGCTGGGAGACGCTGTGAGACGCTGTGAGACGCTGTGGGACGCTGTGGGACGCTGTGAGACGCTGTGAGACGCTGTGAGACGCTGTGAGACGCTGTGAGACGCTGTGGGACGCTGTGAGACGCTGTGAGACGCTGTGAGACGCTGTGAGACGCTGTGGGACGCTGGGAGACGCTGGGAGACGCTGTGGGATGTTGTGGGACGCTGGGAGACGCTTGAAAATGGGTTTCACAGTGCAAGTTTTTGAAAATTGTCCAAAACGCAAATCTCTGCAGACGACGACGTCATGCTCATGTGTATTATGTGTTCAGTCTATAGTCCGAATGTGTTTGCTCACACTTGTACATCAGTGATGTGAAAGACGTCGATGAGAACAATAAACTGTAAAGCTCAAGTACGAGTCGTCTTTGCAGACAGAACAGAATCTTTCAAAGTAAGCAGAATAATGCAACATTATCTCATTAAACACATATTACACATTTTTTATTTAGGGTGAAATTTCTGCTCATTTCTTGATCTTTTAAAAAGACTTGCAGTTTAAGATTATACTCCCTTTTTACAGATGCCTAACCCTATTTTTTATTTTCACTCTCTTTGTGATGTTTTTCCATGTAATCAAGACTGGTTTATCTGGATGAGCTGCCGTTTTTAATTTCTGTGTCAAACACAAGGAAGAAATCAATACAAGTTTAAACACACACTGTCTTCATGTGCCAGATCACTTACAGATTTCACTCTGACGATCCAGAGAGATGATCATAACTTCAGCTGAACATGGACCTGCTTATGTTCATTTCTGTGACTGTGATTCCAGTTATATCCAACGGTATGTGCAATGTTTTTCTCTCTTCAAGTTAATTCTGGCAAGGCACATCGTTAATGATGTCCCATTTAAAATCTCTGCAAACTTACAGCATCAGTTTAAGTTTTAGACACATTTGACTGAATTTATGTTTCTCATGATCTTAAAAATCATTTTTGCTGGTAGAGGCTTTTGCTAAAACACTTGAAATGAGTTTGTGCCTATATGGATGTCTTTACAAAATATTTAATTTATTTTCTTTATAAAATGTATTATTTGTACCTAATAGTGAAGAAAAACACATTATCATGTGTCCTCCTTCAATAGTGGGTAAAATCAGTGCATGTGCTGTAGTTAGTGAATAAGATTAATCTCTCCTGCTTTACTTGTCATTTTCAACATGACTTTGCTTAATGTCTTAAGCTTTCAGTAGATTTTTGTAGGTTGATTTACTTGAGATGATGATTTTGATTATGATATTTGTACAGCTTTTATTATGATTTATGTCTCTAAGTTAATATATATATATATATATATATATATATATATATATATATATATATATATATATATATATATATATATATATATATATATGTTTCCAATCATAAGGCAGATTTTGGTGATTTCTGCAGAGATCTTGAGAGATCTGTCAGTGTTTAATGTTCTGTTGGGATTTAAAGAGTTTCTATATGGTCTGAGTGTTTTTTTTAATGATTTGTCACACAGTGTAGTCTTCCATATGTAGTGGTGTGTTATCTGCGGTGTGTCAACTCAGAATCTTTCTTGGATGCTGAAATGTGTCCCTTCAATCCTCCTTTATTTCATCTGGGGTAATATGGTGTCTTTATTATATGCGAGAAAAAAAATTATCTGAGAGAAGAAAAAAAAGTTTGAGAGAAACAGTTATCACACTGATAGCAAAAAAGCATTTCACGAGAGAAAAAATAATATTTGAGAGAAAAAGTTTTCATATCAATAGCAAAAAAATAATATTTAAAACTAAAAAAAGTTTTGAGAGAAAGTGTTCTTTTTTATGTTCTCAAATATAAATTTTTAATTTTCAATTTTTAAAAAAAATCTCTCTCAAAATACTTAAAAAAAATCTTAAATATATATTTTTAGCTATAAGTGTGAAAACATTTTCTCTAAAAAAAAAGTGTTTCTCTCAAACCGCTTTTCTTTGCTCTCAATGCAATTTTTTGCTCTCGTGTCAGGATTTTGCTTTCACTGTGAAAATTGTGTCATGGGCGGGGCCACGTTCTTTTTTTCCTATTGGAACGTTCCTATTGGCCAGTCGGGTGAGCATCGTCTTGTCTTGGGAGTCGACCATAGGGTAACAGACAGATAATGAGGACTCGAGCACTGAGATCAGCAATGCACAACACTGAGAAAGATAAAGGATAAATCAATGTAAAGAAAACCACTTAAAGAAAGAAAGTACTCAATGAAACATACGTGTGTCCATCACAGGGGGACTTAAAGTCACAATTACTCAAGTATAACGTATTAAACAATCAGTTACAAGAAATATGGCCCTTATTAAATCAGCAGATAAATGTGTGTGAGACCGCTGTGAACGCTCTGGGAACAATGAGGAAAACCCAAAAGTGGATTTACCAAATAAATGTTTTTATTCCACACCTGCTACACATAAAATCGTGAAAGCGATTTTAACTGAAGGGGAATCCAGAATGCGATTTTAATAAATATAGTTCTGGTGTGACTCTGGGTTATTTCCTTTAGAGATGCTTTTCATTTGTTTTATAGTGATGTTTTTCCAACTTAATCAGAACCGGTTTGTCTGGATTATTGCAGTTTCACGGTAAACTAAAACAGGTTTCAGCATGTCTGAATTATCTCTTATAAAACTTTTTGACTTGACGAGCCACAGAGATTAAGATAATTTATCATAACTGAACATGGATCATTCTAATAATATCTGATGGTTTATACTTTTTTTCTCTTTAACCTAATGCTGGTGAAAAGGCACAAAAATGAAAAGGCACAAATATGCATTTCTTTTTGCAACTAAAATTTTTTATTTTACTTAAAAAAGAAAAAAGCAGTGTTTCAATGCTTCCCATGATGCACCTCGTGAAGCTGAAGGTCCAGAGTGAGCAGAGCTGGAGTCTAGATAAAAAACAAGCTCAAACACAAGATGTTCACATTTGATTGACATTCGATTAGCACTGGTTAAGGCTGGTTTGGTGTCCTGTCGAGGTGTGTCAGTCTGTGTTGCACTTCAGCATTTTTTCTCAGGTTATATTTCCTGGTTACCTGATTTGACCCTGTGTTTACAACCCGTTTTTCTACAACAATTAAAGTGAGAGAATTTTTGTTGATGACTCATACACAACATTTGCTTGTGAAATGCAAAAATAAAAAATATAATTTAATTTGACACAGATAACCATGGGAATTTGTCCATTTAATTTAAAACCATGGGGCTGAGGCAGATCATTTATAGTCCTCTTCTGCTGCTTTCATTTAAGAACAAATTAAAGTGCACACACACACAGGGCCGGCCTGTGGCATAGGCGGAATAGGCAAATGCTAGGGGCGGCAAAATTTGTGATTTTTAATTAATTTATCTATTTTACTAATACTATTTTAATAGCCTATTATTCATTCGAAATATCACCATATTTAATAAATATATCACCAAAACTAAAATAAAAAGTCATCCCGGTCCGCCGCATCAATCTTTCCCTGCCCAGTGAGTGCGTCAGAAATAGTATGACCGTAAAAAAAAAAAAATATATATATATATATATATATATATATATAAGAACAATCGTTCAGTTTTATTGTTGGGAATTTGTTGTGTCGCGTCGCCTCAGAACATAATACGAGAATAACAATCATGTAGGTTTTGTGAAGCATGTACTATAACCTTTTTTATTAATGTTTTTGCTCTGTTGTGCAGATTTTGGGGGATATATGGCAGTTTTAACATTTATTTGCCGAAAATTAGTAATGATTTTTATTTATGGGTTTATTTAAAACAGCAACATTTTATGTAAATTTCACATTAAAGAAGATCTAAATTTCTCTGTTTAATTTATGGCGAAATCATGAAACGTTCCAGTTTAGTGGAATATCACTTTTGCTAGCAGCAATGAATAGTTTGTATGGCAGGCTAGATTTACTTGTTATTTGTGTTTAGGCTGTAATGTGGCTTAGGTGCTATTTTGTATAGTTTAACCATCATCAGCCTTTTTTTAAAATTTGTATTTATATTATTTTTTATGAAAAAAATAACACATTAATGATGATCTAAATGAAATCTGAGTGGTTTCTGGATATTAAACTAGGTGTTAGATGCATAGTTCTGCCATCTGCTGGTTCCATTTGTGTTTAGCAGATAATCTAGTTTCAGCCAGTGTAAGTGTAATTACCATATACGTCCAGCAGAGGCCCCATAGAGATCCATTCATTTTTCTGGATGTGACTGACTGCTCTCACAACAGCTTTTGTTATGAATATATATATTTAAACATTTTAAAATAGCATTTTTGTCAAAGTTTAAAAAATTTTGTTGATGTTTGAGGTCTTTTGAAGTGTCTTGTTATTGCCATAATGCCACATAAATGTTCTGTAATGCCAAATAACTTTGCAATGCCACATACGTTGCCACTAGAAGAAAGGACTTGATTGCAATTACATATTATTTATTTTAGTAATCCAAATATATAAAATGATTAACTTTTTTTTAGCAAATAAAAGTAAATAAAAGGAATAGGAACATGAGTGAAGAGTAAAACACATGTGTGTGTGTATGTGTGTGTGTTCATTGTTCATTCCACATTGCATTTCTGCTCTAGTACCAGGCCTTATTAAATGGAAAAGTCAATCTGGGTCATATACAGAACAAAAATAAATGTACCATATATGAGTTATCAATAGATTAAATGAGTTAACCATATATTTGAAAATATACAGAATAATAAATTGTGTTAATACATTACAATATATTGAATAATACATAAGGAATTGCTGTTTTTCAAAACCCCTTATATTAATATTGAGCAAAAACCATTAAATAACTTTACATTTAACTTTTACATTTGCTCTCCTGTCAGAAGTCAGTCAGAAGCAAAGCATACTGGGAACTAGAAATCTGCCGTAACTCATTCTGGGAATGTGTGTGTATATGTGTGATAATAAATAAATAAAGGTTTTGTCTTTATTTATAAATACTTTATATTGATTAATATATAGTCATACATGGTCAATGCATAAATTTCAGTATATATGCAGTAAATTATAAGCACTAGTTTCCCATATATGGAAATGTATTATGTAATATATCGCATTATATTTTGCAGTTTATTCCCATATATTGTTGTTCTGTAAGGGTAGAGCACAATGAGGCAGTGGAAGGGGCCGCTCAAATCTTGCCTAGGGCAGGTAATCGGTCAGGGCCGGTCCTGCACACACGTGTTGTGAATTAGGTGCCATTTTTTCATGACAAGTTTCCTTGTGTTTACGAACATTATTAGCAATTATTAGAGATTGAGACCCATTGTTGAGATAATAGATGACAGAGGTGTAGTCAAGAAGACCAAGATCACGGCATCATCTCAAGAAATATCTGCGCACACATAAAACTACTGAAACCGACTCAAAATGATGTAGTATACATGCCAGACCAGTATGTGGCGCTGTAATTCTGCAGAGATACAGTAAATACAGAGAAGAAGACTTGGAGCATGCACATAAACCTTGTGCACTGTATACAATAATAATAGGCTCAGTAGCTTCTTCTTTCTATTTTTCAAGAACTAAACAACCATAAATGGCCTGGTACAAAATATGAAATATCTTAATCAGGCAACAGACAAGTGTCATAGCATAAGAAAGAAAATATGAATAAATACACTGTAAATTGCTGTTACGTGGCGTTGCGGTTTCTGACTAGGGTCGACATGAGGGGTGATGACATCATTGTTTCACAAAATATATGGGACCCGGTTTAAAAAAATAATGGTTTCAGGCATTATTTATGAACACCTGTTGTAAACCACGTAGATACGATGTATATGTAGACTGTATGATTACGATACTTATTAAATCGTAATCTACGACGCAAGAATCTAGTATAGAAGGATAAAACATCATCAGCGGTAAACAAATAGAGCAAGATACTCTATTTCTAAGGTGCTTCTCTTATATAGCACACACTACACGTTTGTCACTCATGTAAACGAGCACCGATTTGCCTCAGATTTCAGGCATTTGTTGCCAATTTCCACAAAACTGTCTGCGAGTGAAAGTCTGGGCTAAAATCGTGCAGTATGTGCTTGGCATTGGGAAAAAGGAGAAAAATAGGGAGGACCTGAGTGCCTACTCTCGAAAATAAAGTACATCATTTTACATACCTGAGATAAAAATAGGAATGTCATTATCGGGTTTTTTACTTGGGGTGATGACATCATCGTTTCACAACATATACTGATTGGCTGTTCACATAAAAACACAAGGGTGTGGTTTTCAGATTCATCCACTCTGGGACCCGGTTTCAAATAATAGCGATTTCAGTCTCCTAAAACGGCGGATCCGTCTTCGACACGGCAATACGATAAAAAACTTTTACGAATACATCGAAACGCGTCTCTGTGTGGACAAGGCCTAAAAACATTCAAGAGTGGACTTAATGCGGTAACAAATGCAGGATTAATTGAGTGATAATTGAGCATTAGTGATGAACACCTGCTGTTAACAAGCAGAATCACTGAAGGAAAGATGAAGAACACAATCAAGAAAACTACAACTGACTTCAGACACAGCCTTATGCCTGCAACAGACTGTACTATTTCAGCAATCCTTTAAGATCATTACAAATCACTGTACTCATGAAATA